>NC_056735.1:714620947-714625947 GCF_019279795.1 Protopterus annectens | reverse complement strand
GTTTCAGGAGACAAGACTGGCCCTCCATGAGCCCAATCTTTGTGGGGTCCAGTGTTTGAGGGTTGTCAATGTCTGCATTCAAAACATCCCTGATACTGCATTTCATGGCCATGCAGATCAGGCTTGTAAGACTGATGTGATGGTAGTTCCAGGGATCATAGGTGGATCCCCCCTTGTGGAGTGGCATAACTACAGCTGTGCACCACTCAGTGGGCACCAAGCCTGATGCAAGGCTATGATTACACATGACAGTTAGGTGAGTTGCCATTCCATTTTGTAGTTCATATAGTACACAGCCCAGGATGTCATCTATTCCCATGGATGCTGTATTCTTAGCTGTGGGTAGTGGGTTTTCTGCCTGTGTGGCCGTGATTACTGGGCAATGAAACCCCTTTTCTTATTGACATGGGCCCTTTTGGGGGTGAGAGGGGTGAATGTGGCACTAAATCAATCTGCCAGGCTATTGGCACATTCCGTGGGAACAGTCTATATAATGCCATTCTGTTGCAACTCAGAGCACTTCTGAGCATTGCCAGTTAGAATTTGGACATAACTATAGAATGCTGTGTGGTTGTCTGTGGAATCTGTGGTGATTTTAGTTACATAACCAGCTTTGGAGGATTCCATGAGGGATCTCAACATCTTACTGGGGTTGGTAAGGGAGTTGTTTGCATCCTTGGATTATCCTTCTTTCTTCAACAGTGTATACCATCTGTTGTATAGTTTGTTAATGGTAGGAGACCACCAGACTGGCTTGATTATTTGGGAGGTGAGCGTCGTGGTTCTATGTGGGATGTCAGGAATCATGCACAAGTGGCTGTGCTCATACAGTGCCTTAGTGCAGGATTCATCAGTTGAACTGTCAACTTCTGTCTCCATGGGTGTCACAAACATTGTCACTTCTGCCTTGAGCAGCATGCCGTTGGCCTTGGAGAGGTCTTTTATGGACAACTGTATCTACATTCCTTTCACATGTTCAGTGTGATTAGCCTATGGTAGGATTACTTTGGTGGAACTGCAGTTCCATGTACTGTTGTGATGGCTTAGTGGTTAGTTACTGTGACTATAGTGTACACGGTCCTGGGTTCATGACCTGCAAAGACAGGTTATTTTTGTTCTGGCCAGAACAGCGGTTAATGCATGCAAACTAATTAGGGCACTTTAGGTTAGTCACACTCAATACAATTCAAATGCCCTACTTTGGCAATCCTGCTGATGTCAATCACTGTGAAGTACACCTTTGGGGAAAGAGTACTCCAGCATTCTCTATGGTGTGTACTATAATAGCGTAATGCTGTAGTGTGATATAGAACTCTGTTAGGGGTTCTATTCTCACACATGGGAGTTGTGGGTGCTTTTGTGTCTGTTCCTATGCCTGTGTAGAGAGCAATGCATGTTTGGCTAGTCACACTCACTACAATTCATTTACTCTACTTTGGCAGTCCTGCTGATGTCATTCACTGTGAAATAAACCTTTGGGGAAAGAGTACTTCAGTAATCTCCATTGTGCGTTATATAATGGCATAGTGCTGTAGTGTAATAACTAGTTAGGTAGGGGTTCTAATCCCAGTTGTAAAAGGTGTGTGTGTCTTAATGTGTTGATGTTTGTCATTCATGTTCTGTGTGGAGGTGGTTGTGAGTGTGTAACAACTGGACCCAATGTTGAGTGTGTTTTCAAAATCTCTTATATGGTGCCCCTAGCATAAATCACAATATCCACCATGCAGGGATAACAGATGTGATATCAGTACATAGTCATGGGTTCGATACTCTGGACTTGTAGGTATGTGACACAAACATGCTTAACTTTTGAACTCCCAACCCACCCTGACTTAACTTTGCCTCTGTCTGCCTCAATCACTCCCTCTCTGGTGGATGTGGAGATTTACACCTACTTTGCTTAGGCAGCGGCATGTGTATTGTCAGTGATGCTCATGATCAGCTGATGGCCTCTGCATGGATTACAGCCCCCCTCTAGCTGATTGCATGTGGAACAGCTGTGGTAACATTCCCATAGCCACTTGCATGGAAACACACTCCAATATCTAGGAACATCATGTTGGTGTTGGGCCTTTTCATTCACTGTGAGCAGGAACTAGATCTGTTGTTTGGTAAACAGCATCACAGATGGATTGGGGACTTACCTCTGACAACATTCACTGTGGTGACAGGCCAACACACAGGAGGGGGATGTGCCTGTCCTGCCTACAGACTGTAAGTGCTGCTATACTGCAGTTGGAGTACTATTGGTTTAACAGGATGTGTGTGGATATGGCTGTCCTACATGTTTTAATACTTGTCATGTCAGTGCTATATTTATGAGGAATCCCCATCTGAAGGGTCAACTGCAGACTGGCCAGTGTGTGGTGCCTTGTGTTCCTTGTGTTACCCACAGAGCACCTATCTCTCAACTGCAGAAGGTAGTGTGAGGATTGCAGTCAGTAGATGGTGACAGCCAGGAGAGTTACTGACATCATATCCCTCATAGGACATATGTTGCATCACACCCTGTTATGACAGGAGATGTATGATGTCATCACAGTGACATATCAATATTGGGCCTGTATTTGTGCCTCCAGCCACAACCCTGTCAACCTTTGTACATATGTCATGCAGTAGGGGGTGCTTATGTTCTGTACACCATATTCATTGACAGCATATCTGATAACATACCAGTGAGATATCAGACTGCTACACATGTTATGTATAGTAGGGGATGTATTTGAGGACATAGCCTGGGAATTCTGTGGTTGTTTGTACAGTACTGAGGTATGTGTAAGTCTGGTAATTGTCGACAGTGTGTGTATAGTGCATATGTACCTTGGCCTGTGTAGAGACTGTGGTAGATGTCATTGTTCTTGGTCCTGCTCTATCTGATGTTACATGCTGCTCCACTGTATGTCATCCTATCAGCTTACATGTTTGTAGGGGCGAACACACACATGTCCCACACCACAGACAGCCATCGGACCACACTGAGTAGCGGTCCAGTATATGTAGGGTTGTTGTGTGAGTAGCTCATATGAGGATGGTGTACATCAGATAGTCCATATACTGTAATAGTACGCTAGCTTACCATATGTGGCTGTGGCTGTGTTCACATTGGTTGTGGTTATGCACTTTCACACAGGTGTCTGTTACTCTGCGATGTGACATGCCTGTAGAGCCTGCTATCTATGCAGGTACATGTGTATTTCCACATAGGAGATGTAGTCCAGTGTTGAGTCAGGCTGCCTGTACTGTGCTTTGTTACATGCCTAGCAGCTTACTGTACTTATCCAGTGAGATGTCATGTCCAGATACTTGCCAGATGTACTACTGCCTGGCCACCATAACAGTCATGTATGTCAGACAAAGCAGTGGGATGCTGTTCAGATGTATGTGGATAGTATGTGGCCATGGCACCTCTGTACCAGTGGTTATTATGTGTCAGGACAGACAGGGGTGTATGAATGCATAACCTATGGGGGCAAATGTATACCAGTATGTACATGTTATACCCATCTACATGGTTGTTAACATCCACATTGACAGGCCTGGTCCACATGTCTTGCATAATGGGGTTCTGTGTATACCCCTGGACTGACCTGAGTGTGTCAGACTGTCCACATATATTGACCTTATTGCAGCTTTAGTCCACAGGGGCGTTACTGTGCTAGCAGTGGTACTGTACTATGCTGACCATAGGATGTCTGTAAGTAGCCAATGGTGCACATTTTAACAGCAGATGTGGCCTCCCACACAAACCATTTCTGTGAAGACAATCCCTATTACAGTAGCAATAGTCTGCAAATATACCTGTACTACATACGTGACATCCCCTTGCAATGAAAGGTTGGGACTATTGGGGTTGAGGTAGGGCTCCACTCCAGGTGCAGGACATATGGTGAACATATATGTATAAATAAGTATACATATATCCATATAGATGTGTACACATATACATATGTTGCTTACTGTATGACAACAGTTTTACACATGTGTGCCTGTGTTCCAGCCTCTGTCCTCCACCTACATACCAGGCTTTGCACATATGACATGCTGTCAGGGGTTGTTATGTAGTGGGCTGTGTGTATGTCATGCTGTCATTCCTGCCATCACTTCACTGCTGTTGTGTCCCTCACACATACTGGGGGGGGGGTTGGGGCCATTTATGTGTGGGTTTCACCTACACAATACATGTGTGCCCTAATGCACTCCAGAGGCCAGTGTATGTGACAGTGGTATATGGCCCAGTATTAGTGAGTGTAGGGGGGGTGCACCATGACTAACTTAGGCTGTTACAACATGTGTGGGTATCCGGGATAAGCTGCCTTAAGGTATCTGCATGTACTTTACCATAAAATCCACCTTGGGTAAATGCAGGCCTACTGCCGCCTGCCATACGGGCTGTTCTGTTTGTGATGGTGTCAGGTATGCCTTGTTATGTCACATATACATCCCATGGTGTCAATTGGGGTCTGTACCCCTTGAGATTGTGTACAGAGTGTAGATAGAGGCTGCTGACCTATACATCTGCATTATGTACTGTTGATTGTCTGATATGCTGTGGCCCAGTCTGTCATTACTAATGTACTACTTGAAGGCCTCGGCCTGGACAGCAACATATGTCGACCTTTCTAGACTACTGTCTTAGTATAACTGTTTCACAGTTGCATTACACTGTTCATATGGATGTCAGTGTCTAAACAGCTAAATGACATGCATATACAACTGCCATAGTACACAAATAAAGCTTTCACATTCATTTATGCACACCTGTGTGTGGTGTTATACCCTTTGATTTCTCTGTGGGTATATGTTGCAGGGTATGAATGTCATTCGTATGGGTGGCTCATACAGTTTCCAGTTGGTAAGGTGGTGACTGTAGGAATACTGGCTGCTCCATATTGTGTGCATGTACTACATATGTATATTACTGTCCAAATCTGTGTGTGTGTATGTGTAGTTTTATATATATATATATATATATATATATATATATATATATATATATATAT